>NC_056727.1:204726138-204766138 GCF_019279795.1 Protopterus annectens | reverse complement strand
TTTGGTTGACAAATGCTAGAGATGGTGTTTTATGTCAAACCTACAAGCAGCCAAATGGTCAAAATGTTGAGGGAATGTTTCATTGAGAAAGATGAGTGAGGTTGTAGGGAATGACAGTGTTTGTTTTTGTGTGTGTGAAAGGGTTAAGGTTGGGGATAGGTGAGGGAATAAGTTTTGCATGTTTGTGTGCGGGTCTGTGTATTTTATGATCGGAGTTAGGTAATAAGAGTAGATGTAGTGTTGTTAGTGTATGTGTTTGTACGTGTTTGTGTTACTCGGTGTGTCTTGTACTGTGGCAGTGTTATGGGAAGGTGTTTGTTAATGTAAGGTGTAGGGTTGTAGTCTGGGAAAAGGGCAATGTTAGTGCTAGGGTTAGTACCCATTACTATTGTGGTGCAGGGGGATGGAGCCCTGGTAATAGGTATTAACCCTCACCCAAACACTGCCTCTTAACCCAACCCTAATTCTACACCTTACCTTAATAAAAATGTTCTTGTAACACAGTCACTATACAGATGAATTTGAGGCTACTTTTATTGTGGGGTTTTGTGTGAAGATCAGGACAGGAAATAATTTTCCTTTCTCAATCTTTTGTACATTCAATGTTTTGTCTGTTTGAACTTATTAATGCTGTTTTTTTAAACATGACATTAAGAATATTTCATAGAGACCATAATGGTTAAGGTCTTCACCTCCCAAATACAAGGTACAAGGTTCGATCCAGACATCCAGCCAATGCCTGTTTGGAGTTTAGATGTTCTCCTTGTGTCTCTGTAGGGTCCATCCCACCTCCAAAAAACATGCTGATTGTTTCCATCTCAAGCTGACCAATACATGGAGTTGTGGGCAGCAATACAGACTCTACATGGTGCCCTATAGAGGGAAGAGTTGTATAGACCAACCACTTTGGGCATCTACTGTGATGTGCAATATCCTCAAGATAGGAGATTATGGATCACAGACTGCATGCTGTGGTAGGGCTAGCTACTTGATGTTGTAAAATATGGCTGTAGGTGATTTGGTCATGTTGACTAATGTTGCTAAATGGGCATGGTATTTGACAGTGATAAGTTGGTTGAGGACCCAGCCTACTTATTCAGGTACCCATGCTAATGGTGTAGGGCTGTAAGCCAGTGTCTGCCAACCATAAAACCTTGCAGCCCTGGGTCAGTAAGCTACTGGGTGAGTGGTGTCCAGTTGTCCAGCCTGAGTTACCTGGGTTAGCTCTGTTGAGCAAAAGCTGGACATAAAACCAATCAACCTGCCAAACATGAACTAAGAATTGCTACACTCAGTGTGTAAGTTCACTGACAGGATGGAGCTTGGAAGTAGATGACATGATGGAGGACATTATGGCGGAGGCAGGCATCGTATTTATCGAAGAGACAAGATGGAAGGGCAGTGCAGCAAAGACACTTGGCATGGGATCCAGAGTCTACTAATCAGGAGGAGGACAGGCTAGATGGCTAATGGTGTCGGAATTTTGGTGAGAGACAGGGTTCAGAAGGCAGTGAAGGATGTCATCAGCATTAGTAACAGATTCATGGTAATCAGACTCCAGTGTAATAGGTTCATAGGTTCATAGGTTGATACTAGGCTATCTGCCCTAGGGCATTTATAAGCCTAGCCAGAGTGTGTTTGGCTTTTGCCACCCTTTTAGATTAGTGACTGTGCCTCTGTATAGTAGGTCACAGAAGGTAGCCCTTTTAAGGTTAGTTTACTGTACCTCTGTCAAGCAGGGACACAGAAGAGATCCCAGGGGTAAACTTACAATCTCCCATCCGCTCCTCAAGATTTCTCTTGAAGAGGGTCAGTGAGGGGCTCTGCCTAACATGGATTGGGATTTTGTTCCAGAGTGAGGGGAGCCTCTGGGATATGAATCTGCCCCTCCAGCATGTCCTATTTATTTCTGTGCTGACTTTCAAGTCCCTGGAGCATGTAGCTCTAAGGGATTTGTATTTCCTGAGGTGAAGCATGTCCATTAATTCTGGATTGGCCATGGCTTTATATGTCAGACACAGATCGCCTCTTAGTAGGCAGTACGCAACTGAGTAGAGCTGGAGTTTCTTTAGCTGAACTGCATAGGGCATCTGTTTGAGCCCCTTGATCCTCTTGGTGAGGTACTTTTAGGGTCTTTCCAGTTGCTGCAGGTGTCAGGTAAGGTACATCCCAAATGGGGCATTGTATTCAATTATGGGCCTGATAAGTGAGGAGTAGAGGGGCACAATGACCTCTCTTGATGTAGATGTGAATCCTTTCATGATTAGGTGGGCTATATAGAAGGTCTTTCTAACCACTTTGGCAACGTGATTGTCAAAGGAGAGATTGCTATCTACTTGGGTCCCCAAGTCCCTAATTACTTCTTCCATACTTAATGGATTACCACCTATGTGGTAATTTGTGGGCACTTTGTTTTTCCCAAAGGGGATGACTATGCACTTTTTGGCTTTTAGCTTTAGGCCATGGCTCTGGCACCAGTTATCCGTCTCTGTGAGACCCTTTTGGAGGATGCTTGTGTCAGCCGGAGAGTCGATTATGGCACCCAGTTTGCAGTCATCTGCAAACTTGGTCAGCCATAGTCCACCCGTGTTAACCTGTACCTTGGAGAAATATATGCAGAACAAGAGAGGTCCCAGGACTGAGCCTTGTGGGACACCACTTGTAACTGGTTTAGAGTTTGACATGGCACCTGCTATTCTGACCATGTGGGTTCTATTCCTGAGCCAGTTTGCAACCCATCTTGTGACATTGGGGTTGATATTTAAGCTGGTGAGCTTATTTATGATGCCCGAGTGGGGTATTGTGTCGATGGCTTTTGCGAGGTCCAGGTAGGCTGTGTGGACTACCTTCCCTTCATCTATGGCTTTGGTAACTGTTTCAAAGAAGTCGACCAGGTTCAAGAGGCAAGATCTGCCCTTAACAAAGCCGAATTTGGTAAGATCCAGTGTCTGGAGGTTCCCAATGTCTTTGTTTATGATTTCCATGATGATACGCTCCATAACATTGCAGACCAGGCTAGTCAGGCTTATAGGGTGATAGTTTCCGGGGTCTGTTGTGGCACCACCTTTGTGGAGTGGGACCACTGTTGCTGTACGCCATTCCTTGGGTACATATCCTGTAGTAAGGCTGAGATTGAACAGTGACTTTATATGAGGGTTTAGTTCTTCTTGGAGCTCGTGTAAGACGCAGCCCGGGACACCGTCTGGTCCCATTGATACTGTGTTTTTTGCTTTGGAGAGGGCAGCTCTCACCTGTGCATCTGTGTTCTCAGGAAGGCTTCACTCTGTTGGGATAGACATTTGCTCTTTTGGGGGTGAAGGGGGGGAGAAGTTTGCACTGAACCTTTCTGCCAGGATGTTGGCAATGTCTGTGGGTTCAGTGTATTTTTTGTCATTTTGCACTAACTCAGAGCACATCTGGGAGTTGCCTCCCTGGTTTCTGACATAACTAAAGAAGGCCTTGTGATTATCTTTAGTGTCTTGTGCAATTTTTCTTTTGAAGCTGGCCTTAGATGATTTTATGAGGGATCGTAGTTTCTTGTTAGTACTGATCAGAGACGCCTTCCCTTTTTGGGATTTTGCTCTATCATGTAGTAGCTTTCTCCTTCTGTTGTATAGCTTATTTATGGCCGGGTCCACCAGACAGGTCTCCTGCCTTTGGTGGAGTGAGTCTTGGTTTTATTTGGGATAGCATGCTCCATGCATTCCTGTAGGTGTCCATAGAATGCTTTTGTAAAGGATTCTGCATTTTGGTCCGTATTTTCCACTGGCCCGCGGGCTTTGAAGGATTCCACCTCGGTTTTGAGAAGTGTGAAGTTTGCTTTTGAGAAGTTCTTCACCGTGGTTTCCTTGGCTAGGGGTGGGGACAGAATATGGATGTTCAGTGAGATTAGTTTATGGTCTGATCTTACCAATGAGGGGTATACCTCTGGTGTGGAACATAGAGACCCCATGTTGGTGATGACCAGATCCAATATGTTTTCCCCTCTTGTGGGAGTGGTTACCAGTTGTTCCATAGCATTTGAGTTTATAAATTCTAGGAACCATTGGGTGAGGGTGTTTGGGCTTGAGTAGTTTTCCCAATCAATGTTTGGGTAGTTGAAGTCACCCAATATAATGGTGTTTGGAGAGACCTTCATATTCTCCAGTGTTCTCAGGAAAGCCGGGTGAGGTTCCTGTGTTTGGGAGGGTGGTCTGTAGCAGGCTACAAACTGAAAGGCAGTTTTGCCCACTGTTAATTGCACATGGATGGTCTCCGATGCTTCGTGCAGTGCCACTAACCTGGAGGTGTGGGTATCTTTGATAAATATGGATACTCCCCCTCCTTTTGTGGTTTGGTCCGAGTTTTGGGGCCGGAAAGCATGGTATGAAGTATAACCTGTTAGTGCTGGGGTGCTCTCGGGAGCCTTGAACCAGGTTTCTGTTACTGCACAGATATCGATATTCTCCATACTGAGGAGAGTCTCGAGTGCGTGCATCTTGAGGTTTAGACTTCTGGCGTTGAGCAGCATTACCCTTAGTTTTTTTTCTTTGTGTTGTCTATGGAGGTGGGTTTGTCTTTTGAGCCTTGCCTAAAAAAGGCACTATGGGGGAGGCAAGAGCCTTTGCCAGTATTCGAAAACCCAGGGGTGACAGGTGCAAGCCATCCCTAGTGAAACAATGTGGCTTGTCGAGCATGCCATCCCAGGCTGACAGACACTGGATCCCCTTTGAATGACACCAATACATTAGCCAATTGTTAAAGTTGATCATTTTGTCTTTATACTGTGGCATCATTCTTGGTGAGGGTAAGATGCTACTCAAGGTCAGGGTCATACCGTCCTGGGCTACACGATCAAAGAGCTCCTCTATGTCTTTTTTCATGTAGTCCAGGGAGGTACGTCATTCACACCAGCATGGACAATGACGGAGTCATATTTGTACTTGCTTTGGAGTGACCTGAGTGCTTGTGTTATGTGGCGGATCCTGGCACCTGACAGGCAGCTTACAGTGACCTAATGATAGGGCAGTATTCATAATCTCAGCCTATGCCCCACAGCAGGGTTGTGATAGTGAGGAAAAGATTGCATTCATACAACAGTTGCAGAACCTACTAGATAACCCTGGACAGTAAAGGCAGAGCAGATAAGAAACTGTAGGTGATGAAAATTAAGTGCTTGAGAAGGGTGGTAAGATGCAAACTGTGGGACAGATGAAAAAATGAGGACATAACAGCAGAAGCCAAAGTAGCTCTAACTGCAGAAAAGATCAAAGAGAACAGATTACAGTGGTATGGGTGCATGGGCAGAAAAGCAGAACAAAATTTGGTGAAGATATTTTCTACATGGGGTCAGGGTATCATGTTAACTGTCATCTATCTCTCAATTCAGTGCCACACTCCTGCCTTCTTCAACACTCATGCCTGAGTGTCGCAGATCTTCTTTCACACAATCCATCTACCTCTTTGCCAGATGCCATCATTTCCTCTTACCTTCTTCCTGTCTGTCCCAAATCTTCTTCACCAGATTGTCTTCTGCTTTTCTGCATGTGTCCAAACCACCATAATCTGTTCTCTTTGATCTTTTCTGCAACTGGAGCTACTTTGGTTTCTGCTCTTATGTCCTCATTTTGTCATCTGTCCTATAGTGTGCATCCTACCACCCTTCTGAGGCACTTCATTTCCATCACCTCTAGCTTCTTCATCTGCTCTACCTTTACGGCCCAGGTTTCTGTACCATACAGTAGTACTGGTTGCACCATTGTCTTGTACACCTTACTTTTCAGCTTCTTTAGCATTCCTCTGCCATAGACTACACCTGAGACTCTATGCCAGTTGACTGCAGCCCCTCTGATTCTAGCTTTGACCTCTTCATTCAGACTTCCCTTCTCATCAACCACTCCTGCCAGATACTTGAAGCTATTTAACTGTTCTAACATCTTCCCTTTTAACTCAGTTCTCAGCTTCTTCTGATTTCCCCAATTTGCTGCAATTACCACTGTCTTATCTGTGCTTAGTTTCATGCCATGTGCCTTCAGTTTTGCATTCCATTCCCCTATCCTTTGCTGAAGCTCTTGCTCAGTGTCTGCCTGCAGTGCCACATTGTCTGCATACAGTAACTTTGTTGATCTCTCCCCTCCAACCTGTTTGCTAATGTAGTCCATCACCAGTATGAACAGCAGTGGACTCAAAGCTGAACTCTGGTGTAGACCCACTCCCACTGGGAACTCCTCTGTGAGGCCAAACACTGTTTGTACATGAGTCATAGGGTCCTTGTACATAGCCTGCACTAATTCTATTTATGTTTCTGGGACTTTCAACCACCACAGTACTGCCCAGATCAGCTTCCCTGCGACCTTGTCATATGCTTTCTCCAAGTGTAGGAATGCCCAGCTGGACTCTTTCTTCATCTCTAGCTTCTTCTCAACTATCTGTCTTACTGCAAGTATCATGGTCAGTTGTGCTGCATCCTGATCTGAATCCGAACTGCTCACCTCCCATCTTACTTTCTACTACTCTGCATATCTGTTTATCAGTCACCGTCTCCAAATCTTTCATGCAATGTGACAGGAGCCATTTGGGATATGTCTTTCTCTCCAGACTGCTATGAGTACCTTCAGGAACCATTTATCTCCTATCTCACCTAGCATCTTTATCATATCTGTTGTGAACTCATCAGAGCCTGCTGGTTTCCCTGACTTTATTTTCCTTAGTGCTATTCTTACTTCTTCTAGGGTGGGCTTCAACTCTTATTTTAGGCTGTTTTTGTGGCAGTACAGCTTCTGTGGGGTTTTATTCATGCAGAAGCTGCTGGAAGTACTCCTTCCATCTACCTTTGATGCCCTGTGGACTGGTGAGCAGGTGGTTGCTGGCATCCCTTATGAAGGAAAGTTGATCTCCCTTAGTTTTGTAATATTTTGTGCTGTCACCTTTTATTTTTCCAATAAATGAAAGTAAACTACTTGGATTAAAAGGATAACATTTTCCATAATTTCAGAAATGTAATTTCAGTATTTAAAATGTCAGTATATGATGTTTTTTGTATTCCACATTCAAATGAGGAGTGGGTTTGGCATCATGGTTAAGGATTTCACCTCATAAATGCAAAGTACAGGGTTTCATTCTGACCTCAAGATTCTAAATAAACCTAAAATGACCCTTCAGGGCAGTTATGCTCATACCTACCTATGACATACTACTCATGTAAGATGGCACTCTTTGATTATGTGACAGTAAACCTACAGCTCAAAAGAAGCCCACTGAGTAATATATTTACTCAAAACAAACAAATTTTAGATTGCCATAAAACCTCAGACTGGCCAAACATTTTTGATGATGCGAAATATAGTTCTGAAAAATCATCAGTACTTATATTAGTATTTCAGTGTTACTGAAAAACTAATTTTAGGCTAATGTGAGACTGCTAATGTGTTCCTTTTTCTCACACTCCATTGCACCCTTCTCACCAGTGCAGTACAGTACCTCACTAAAAAGCAAGCATTCAGCAGAATATAACAGCTGCATGATTTAACTACTGTCATGTTTCTGTAAGCTTCCCAGTATTTTCATATGCAGACATTTATACTGTGTGTTATGTCAGTGGTACACTCATAGGTAATGCAGGCTTGAAAATTAGCAACAAGTTTAGTACTAAAACCTCATGATCAAGCTAGTCCAAATGTTCTGTGACATTCTCATAACTTCCTTATGTTAACTTTCCATCGCCAATGACTGCCAAACATATATTCTGGTATCAAAATACTCAACCTATGCACACAAGTAGCACAGCTTTAAAATGACACTACCTCCTAATGACTTCACAGGTCTGTACTGCTTCTGACATGTTATATCTGAACATGCAACTGTCCTTATCAAATCAATGGTACCAAAACCAACCATACACACACACACACACACACACACACACACACACACACACACACACACACACACACACACACACACACATTTACTTAATGGAAAATAAAATTGCATGGCAAATCATAGTGTCCTTGTAAAGTCTCCAGATCTAAATGAACACATTAGAGCAGCCCTTTATGAAAGCATATATATGATATTTAACATGGGACCATTTACTGTTCATTGTATCTAACATCTGAAAACATGTGACATTACAGTTACCGTTTTTGCAAAGGTATTCTCAAAAATATTTAGAGGTACAAAATAACAGTATGTAAATTTAGATACCATGCAGAGCAGCTTGCATCTTATAAATAAACTAAATACATTGGAAAATAAACAATAACAAACTGAAGAAAATATCCAGGAGTAGCCACCAAACCACGATGCAGAAGCCAAAAAGATATTTTATTGAAGACAAAAGCTCAAATCAAATAAACTGTGAAGCGCTTTTCGTTTGATCTATGTCAAACTTCTTCAGACAAACAGCAGCAATTATGTCATTTCCTTATATAATTTCAAATTGTCAGCTGATGAACAATCTAATGATGTCATTTCCTTTTCACATATTGGTTATCAGTAATGTGCCATCTACTGGTTGGTTACCAAAATAACTGGATGTTTTTACAAAATTCATTAAAAAGAGCACAAAAATTCATTTAAAAAAATTCTAATAATAATATTCTGAAAAATGTATATAAAATATATTAAAAATCTAATTTTTTTTTTAATTTTTTATATAAGCATTAGTAAAAAATCTAATTACACACAACACTGTGCATCAAACATTGCAAACTTGTAAAGAATAATTCTGAATATTAATATATTAATGTATTTTTCCCCTGTGCAACGCTTTAAGTTTTAATACTGGAGTGATAGATGTTCTCTCATTGAGACCTGGCCATGTATCAGATTGTGTCAATATTTGCCATCTTAATTCTTTCAATTCTAATAAAACTGGCCAAGCAGACCTATCACTAATAGTAACATGATCTATAATGGCAAAACTGAAAGAATGAGAAGGAAATTCTTTTATATGCTTGGCTAAAGCATTATGTTTAATGCTTTTTTTGATGGCATAATCATGCTCATACAACCTACAAGTAAACATCCTCTCGGTTTTGCCTATATAAAATGCTGTGCATTGGTTGCACTGGGCAAGATACACAATCACTTTACTTTTACAATTGTATGTGTATCTAATTCTATATGTGATGTCTCTGATTTTAAAAATAGAACCTGTGTTAATTTTATGACACCATTTACAGGCACCACATTTCACCATACCTCTGTTTTTCTTATTATGATCATAACAACCATATTTCAATATTTCTTTAAAAGATTTCCCTTTCTTATATACCACGTTCACTGTGTTGGGCAACATGTTGCGACACAAGTTGTCTTCCATAACAATGCTCCAATTATGAATCAAAACATCTTTTATAAGACTGTGATCGTAAGTGAATGTGGTAATAAAAGATTTCATGAATATGTTGTTTTGTTGAAAAGTTGTTCTAGTAATAGTAGTATGCTCATCATGTGAATCTGCCAGGTTGACCATGGGCTTGTTCAATATGGGTTTATAAAATCCAATTTGACGTTTAGTAACAACTTCCTGAGTGTCTACATCAAGTAAATCATTTGGGTATCCCCTGCTCAAAAAACATACATTGCAGATTGTCACATTCAACTAGAAATTCCGTGAATGTAGTTATCATGCGAGCTGCTCTTACAAGTTGACCTTTTACCACTGCTTTCCTTTGTTGAAAAGGATGACAACTTGTGTAATGCAGAAAAGAGTTACTGTAAGTTTTTTTCCTATAAATGGTTGCCGTGTAACATTTATCAAACTCATCTTTGACCAGATGGACATCCAAATAATTCAAAAAATCAAATGTTACTTCATAAGTAAATTTTAAAAATGTAGTAGTACTATTAATGTATGCCAGGAATTCATTCAAAGAATCTAAACTACCTTTCCAAAAGATACAAATGTCGTCTTGGAACCTCTGATAAAATCTGATGAACTTGTTGTAGATACTAGAAAAGACATATGTCTTCTCCCAAAAGATCATCACAATGTTGGCATAAGCACCCCCACAAGGGGAGCCCATGGCAATACCACTTTTTTGGAGATAATAATGGCCATCATGGGTAAAGAAATTGTGGCTCAAAACAAGTTCAAGTAGTTCCATAATTAAATTAGTTAATGTATTGTCAATTTTTTGTTCAAGTAAAATTTCACTTACCCATTCAAGACCAATATCTTGGGGAATAACTGTGTATAAATCTTTTACGTCAACTGTGACCAAAATGTCACTAGTGCAATATTCTACTTCATTTACTTTTTCTAAAAAAGACCATGAGTCTTTACAAATATGTGCAAATTTCTGGATGATTTTTTTAAGTTCATAATCAACAAATTGCGCACTAGCTGACGTAATTGACTGACGTCCATCAATAAGAGGTCTCATTGGAGGATCCAGGCTGTTTTTATGTATCTTTGGTATTCCGAAGAAAACCAGAATTCTTGGTGTAATGACACGTAAATAATTATATTGCTCTATGGTAATTCTCCTCTCTAAAAAAATGTCGTTTAACTGTGAATATAGCCTATTGTAAGCCTGGTTTAATTCATTCAAAGAAACCTTAACATATGTTTCTGTATTTAAAATATTACATAATTTTTCATTATATGAATGTTGATTCATTATTACAGCCCCCCCCCACCTTTGTCCAGTTTCATAACTCTTACTTTGTGTGTTTTCAAATTATGTAGTGCAGAAAGTTCAATTTCAGATAAATTAGATTCAACATCAATTTAAGAAACCATGTTCTTATAATTAAGGAATTCATGTTGACAAACCTTCTCAAACAAAACTAAGTTGGGGTGCAAAGGTGGGTTGAAAGTACTACTTATATGAAACTTAGAAACATTATTCTGTAAATTATCTTGGTATGATAAACTAAAGTTTAATTTACGTAAAAATAACTTTAAATCAATGATAAAATCAGAAAAATTAAATTTAGCTGTTGGCACAAAAGAAATACCTTTTGACAAAAAATTAGCTACATTCACATCAATCTCACAATCTGAAAAATTGTATACAGCAAAATCAACAGATGTATTAAAACAAATGTGGTTTGAATGGTTTGAACATGCGTCCATATCATCATTTTCACAATTAAAATCATCACATACATGATTGTCCACACCAGGCACTATAGGACTTAAGTCCTCCATTCTTTGCTCTTTGGTCTGGCTCCCATATACCCCGTGATAGGTCTGCTTGGCCAGTTTTATTAGAATTGAAAGAATTAAGATGGCAAATATTGACACAATCTGATACATGGCCAGGTCTCAATGAGAGAACATCTATCACTCCAGTATTAAAACTTAAAGCGTTGCACAGGGGAAAAATACATTAATATATTAATATTCAGAATTATGCTTTACAAGTTTGCAATGTTTGATGCACAGTGTTGTGTGTAATTAGATTTTTTACTAATGCTTATATAAAAAAATTAAAAAAAAAATTTGATTTTTAATATATTTTATATACATTTTTCAGAATATTATTATTAGAATTTTGTTAAATGAATTTTTGTGCTCTTTTTAATGAATTTTGTAAAAACATCCAGTTATTTTGGTAACCAACCAGTAGATGGCGCATTACTGATAACCAATATGTGAAAAGGAAATTACATCATTAGATTGTTCATCAGCTGACAGTTTGAAATTATATAAGGAAATGACATCATTGCTGCTGTTTGTCTGAAGAAATTTGACATAGATCAAACGAAAAGCGCTTCACAGTTTATTTGATTTGAGCTTTTGTCTTCAATAAAATATCTTTTTGGCTTCTGCATCGTGGTTTGGTGGCTACTCCTGGATATTTTCTTCAAATAAACTAAATAGACATAGGCATTTGTTAATTTGCTTATTTTATATATATAATACACTCTTACACACACACACACACACACACACACACACACACACACACACACACACACACGCATATAGAAGGGCAGAATCAAACTGATTTCCAAGTTACTTTTCATGACTGAACATTTTGTCACCAATATCGACTAAATGTTAAAGCAATAAGGTCACAAAATGCTGTGACTGAAAGGCCATTTGCAGCATATTAAACAGAAGTATTTGCTAACCTCTGGTTAAGGCATAAAGCTGAAGGGCTTCTACCTTACATTTCTGTTACATATATCTGATAGGTGGTTGGACACGCAGGATAGAAGAGCTTGCATCTCCCAGCATCCAGTGCATAAAACATAATTGCGTTACATCTATGTATGTGATAAGGAGGAAGCACTTCTGCTCAGAGATTTTTGCCAGGAATGTGTCAGTTAAATGGCAACCTATACATTCAGGCATCTTTGTTCTGGTTCTGAAAGGATTGGACTTTATTTTTAAAGTAGTTGAATTTTTCTGATAAATGTGTCTTTGGAGTTTCCTGTAAGTTTATACTTGTTAGGTGGTTAAGATGGATGGGATTAAGCCATATAATTGTATGCTACTAAATCCTAATGCTCAATTTATTTTGTGATGAATGGAGGAAATTATAATTCTTACCAGCTGTACTTATGTGACAATATGATTTTGGGTTTGTGTTTGTGCATATGTGTGTGTGTGTGTGTGTATGTGTGTGTGTGTGTGTGTGTGTGTGTGTGTGTGTGTGTGTGTGTGTGTGTGTGTGTGTGTGTGTGTGTATGTATGTATGTGTGCATGACTGTGCCTGTGCGCATGTGTCCTCAAGTGTATTTTTGCATGTGTGTGACTGACATTCTTCAAAAGGACAACAAACAAGTGACATTTCTTATTAAAAAATAGTTAATATATATATATATATATATATATATATATATATATATATATATATATATATATATATAGGGTCTATATCACAACGTCAAACATACAAAAGTTCAATTTTTGTAATATCGAACTGTTATGTTCGAAACCCAACAAAGCCGAAAGCACAGAACAGCAATTTTTTCCCAGGGAAAAAATTGCTGTTCCGTGACAAAAAAAAACAAAAAAAAAAAACTAAAACTTAACCTTAAGCCTAAACTGAAGTGAGGGGGCTTTGCCCTCCACAACACCCAACGTGGGGGGCTGTGCCCCCCACACCCCTCCTACTTAAATATACCAACTCCGAGATCACACCACAGTGATAGAAATAGCAAAGCCCCGAAAATGGCCCACCGATTTTTTTCCCTGAAAAAATGGGTGGGTGCAGAGTGCGATGTTCTAAGTTCCGATCTTGTGCACTGTCGCTGTTTTAACTTTCGTTCTTCTCATCTCAGGTACGTAAATTTCAGTCTTCTGTTAATTAGACCTACTAAATTTTATATATATATGAATTTATGTGTGGGTGTGTGTTATGAGGTGTGTATGACTATATATCCTAACATTAAAGAATGACTGTAATGAAGGATATTTTGTCAATAAATTACATTGAGAGAATATTTCAGCAAACGTGTGCAGGGTTTTTAACTTCACCTAGACCACCTCACTACTTACCTTACCCTGCATGCTAACTCTAACTTTGTCCCCATCCCTGCTTCTAACACTAATAATGCAGTTCACCTGAAAAAAAGTTTATGTAACAGTACCATGGTGGTGGTGCTGCGGTAGCATTGTCGCCTCACAGTAAGACATTGTCCTGTTTGATTCTCAGCTAAAGCATCTTCTGTGTGGAGACATGTGTGAATGGGCGTACCTTCATTGAAGGTTGTGCATCAGGGCTGGCAACTCGGCACGTAAAAATCTACTGCCAATCATTAGCGGACCGGAGTTCCACTGTGGCGACCCCTAACCAGGAAAAGTCGAAAGACACAACAACTACTGATTAGGCAAATTTGAGCTGAGTATTGGTAGGATCATAGTTTGTATACTACAAAAAGAAATTTGCTTCCTTTTTCAATCTACTGTGTTATGCTGTTTTCAATACTATGCATGTTCAAATATACTTTGGTCAATTCTTTAATTCTTTGTGTACCCATGTATTCATGAAATAATTATATTTATATATATATATTTTAACAGCTCTAAGGTTGCACAACATTGATGGAAAAGGATAAAACACTTCTTTAATGCCAGAGTTCAATGACCTCACACAAGTACAGTGCCATCATGCATCATGTCATCACAACATTTAAATAGGCACTGACTAAGAAAGCCAACAATTTATTTACAACAAAATGAGCCATTCACCCATCCTCACAGTAATCATAAATATATATGTGCATATGTGTGTCTGTGTGTGTGTATGTATATATATATGTATGTGTGTGTGTGTATTAATGTCCTGCATAAAAGAAATATGCAGTGAATCTTATTTCATAGAAAAAAAATGATAACAAATTTGCCATCCAGAGAAAAACTAAATAACAGCAAAAACTTTTTGTGCTGCTGCTAGCATGATAGGCTATGCTTCCCGTATCTAGCATTGCCAAATATGCTAACTCCTAGATCTCACAGTAGAGGGATAAGTATAACCTTTGTTACTACCTCCACTTATTTGATCCATTGAAAATATCAAAACAAGGACACAGTATGATTTATCGTGCAATTTTATTTTGCATTAAGTAAATTTGTTTGATGAGAGTGAGGAAGTAAAGGACCAAAAGGTGAAGATGTGTTTAAGATCAAAGTTCATAAGTTAACTGGCTACGTGTTCTGTATGTATCTAGTTACAAGGAAGAACTCAAACATATGCAGTCATTTATGCATCCAGAAATCTTAACTTTGTCTTAATATAAAAACGTTAAGCTGCCCTGAGCTTCAAAAGCAAGACAAATGATTGCAGCTGAAACCAAAATCACTTTTCTTGTACTTGGATGTATTAATGAATGCCTTTTCCTAGTAGTAATATTAATTAGTGGGACTAATCCAGTCAGCAAAATGATGAATAAATATAAATAAATTAAAAATTAAAAATAAAAATAATACAGTTAATGTAGCATCATGCTATCAAATCTCCAGTAACTGCCAAATGGGTATTGGTCACATTATCATTGCATGACTTCATTTTAAAGCATCTGACACTTTTTGTTCCTTTTAAATAAACAGGCAAGCATATTCCCAACATAACTATTTGGCTCTGTTTTTTGATTTCAGGATAAATAGCTCTATTGTAACAGTCTCTTAGTTTTGATTAAACTGAGTATTGTAGCTAGAGATAAAAGCTACAGAGTTGTGTCTTATTTCCCATGGGTATCCTGTAAAAGCCCATGTATAGATTTGAGAGCTGTGCTCTCAATAGCCTTACTGATTGTGTTTTCTGGATAAGATTCTCTCTCGAAAGACAGGGAGGATTTGCAAATATAGAGTTATGAAGATTATCACTAGAGAAAGGGAGTGCAACACTTGCCTTTCCATCGCAAGATTTATTCATGTATGTATATGTTCTGTGCCGGGTGAGCATAGAGCACTTCAGCTGCAGATCATGTGAGTTTATAATATGTTTACATGCTGCAGGCTTATGCTCAATGAGCCTGGTGAGCCGATCTGCTTATATGTTCTTTTGTGAAATATTCACTGGAAGAAAATATATTTCAAGTTGTGCTGTAGACAGATAAATACATCACTCAGTAGGCAGACAGATACTGCTTGTGCCTACACCATGCACAGTATATCTATGTATTATATCCAGGAATCTGGACCTTATAGACCCTGGCTTGCGACACCGGCCTTTTGAAATCTGTTGCGGAGACTTCAGTTACACCCTACTTGTGTGGGGTATTAGCCTGTTTCTGCAAACACTGAATGAGTCAAAAAGAGCCAAAGATTTTGGGATTCATAGCCTCATATCAGTAATTGTTAAGCTTATGACCTGCTGGCCTTCAACAAACATTTTTTGAATGCCTTCTTCTATGTTTCAGTACTTTAAACTTGATATTTGCCATATTTTATTTTTAATGTTTTAATTGTTGTTTACATTTATTAAAATGTGTTGCATTATTTCTTTCTTTAATGTCTGTTCTTTGTTGAGAGACCATAATCTTTTCTTTATAAAGCAGGGGGACTACACATTTGCTATTTTTATGAAGAATCATTGCTTTAATGTTTATAAGTAGCAATCTATTTTGTGTCTTCTACCCAACTTCCCCCTTCCTTCTAAGATGACATTGGGTGTTCCTCTGTGTTAGATTGTTAGAACTGATGTGTAGGAGCATTGGCCCACATTTCCTGACACATATATAAGCTAATGAACTCTATGACTCAGTACTGGCATAGCACTTTAATGTACTATATACAGTCTGCTATAAAAGATAAGCAGTTTCTTCTTAGTAACCACATTTATTCTGCCAACATTATGGCTACACAAATATTACTGAGGCAAATAGTAAAGAGGCATACAAGTGACAAAGTTTTTCTCTGTAGTCGTAAAAAAACAAAACAATGGCTCACCAAAGGAAACAGTCCTGTAGACAACACAGTAGGTGGTTACCTACTGCCAGATGCCTATATAATATATCATCCATCCATTAATCTATCCACAACCCCATTTCCCATGTTTGTACATCGGGTTGGGGTGTTATTTCAACAGTGACAATCATCTACAGACAAGGTTCACACTGCCAGGTAGGTAGCCTATATAATCTGCACATTGTTATGTATACAGGTTTTATTTCTTGCTGCCCAAACTGGGAAATGACAATATTGTGCCATCAAGACTATTGCTAAAGCTAAGATTATGGCTACAACCCCCACCAAAAAAAATAAAATAAAATAAAATAAATGGACACAGCAAATGGATTAAAGCAGTGCTTTGGCTGTGAAGTGTGGTCTTCTTAAAGGTTGAGCCATACTGGTTGCACCTTTTGGTATTTGTGGCTCTTCCATGAGAGTCATAAATGAACAAACCAGACTAAAAGCAATAAAAATGAGTCCATAAGATACAACAGATAAATAGTGTTAACCCCTGCCCCCAATATTACTATAGAGACATACACATGGTGCATGAAGATGTCCATTTTGTTTCTAAGGCTTTATGCATTTGACTGAGGTCAGTGCTTGTGGACCCAAACTGTTTGAGAAGAAATGCAAGTAGAAATAGTTAGAGAATCCCCCTTTCCATGAAGTCACCTAATTTTAGATCTTCAGATATCCATTAATGCTAGCCTTATCTCCAATTACTGGTTGTCCTGACTTAAGAAACAGAACCATGTTGGGTACTAATTCTGAAGCTGTAGGGTAGTGTTTCAGTGGTGGCAGGCTGGGGCTGGACTCAAGGGTCATGATCTGTCATCATGTGGGGGACCAGTCAAGATCCCTAATATTGATAAAATCACAGTGGAATAATGTCTAATGTCCACTGTACACAACTGTTAATGCCATAATCCTGACATCTGTCATGCTCAGTGTTCTGTTTAGTGCTATAAGTGCTACACCTCTGGCCTCCACAATGGATATTTTAGACAGGGTGGATTTCAATGGCCTCCCCAGGATAGACAATGGATGCTCAAGGGCCATGTGTTTCAGTTTGGCTGCTGCAGAAACTAATAGGGTCTAGAATACATTTACATCTAACAGCACATGATTCAGACAGCAAGCCCCAGTGAGTAGGGATGGTATCACTGTAATTGTTTAATGCATACTGGAACTACAGTTACTGTCTCACATTGCTGTAGAACAGAAATATTTAATGCAGTAATGTTGATTCAGAGTTGTGTCTTAAAGAACTTATATTCATTTTTCATAGGCTGTGAAGTATCCTCTGACATCTTCACTTACATAAAAGAAGTTCTGATGCCCTGAGTTAGGAGGCCCAGGAGTAACTCAGAAGGTACAGAGTTAGAATAATAACTGTAAATAGAATCTCAAAGACAGCTGCCATCATGCTGAAAACCTTGACATACAACACTTTCAAAATGTTGGCCATACATTTACTTGTGTAACTACTTATGATGGAATGAATGAGAAGGTCATTACAATAAATGAGGACAGCAAATGCAGTATCTTTTCACACATTTCAGAATTCCACAAGTCGTCTGTCAAAAGGCCTAGCTTTTCTTGGTACTTTTCCATCTTGACACAACTCCTGGATTGAGGATTTATTTTTACATAAAACCTTTGCTGTAGCCTTTACTGTATGTTTGAAAATGGGCTTTGAGAATAACTAACCCCTGATGGACAGTCAGTGTTCTAACAGGGTGAATTAATGTACCAGGAGAGCCCAGTGAAAAATAAAAGTGCGTACTTATGGAATTAAATCCATGCAACACCGAAACACATTTCAAAATGCCCACATTTCCACTCATTTCATCGTTAGTGTTTTAACAGTGAGCACTTAAAAGCTTCCCAACTATACATCACTTAATATGGTACTGCAATTCTTTCATTTTTAGGAACTTAACCCCACTAATTTAACGTATGCACTCCTATAGCATCTTTTTGTATATCTTCATTAAATACCCATAGTTCTTTATGGAATCCTGACATCTCTTGGGGCAGAAGTCCTCAACTAAGTGACGTGTTAATTAATAACAGGCAAGATATAAAAAGGTAAGGTATAAAGAATAAAATTACAATAAGGTAGTTAATCTAGGGCTGTTTGTTTGTGTCTGTGTTATGTCAATGCACATGTATGCTCATGTATGTGTGTGTTCACTGGAGATATTAATCACTGTCAGTTGTTACTGATATTTTTATTCTTACATATATGTTTCTACAACTGATTAAGATACATGTTATTAAGAGGCAAAGTGTGAAATGTCATGCCCATACTTCACAATGTCTTAGAGCAATAAATCTGGACAAAGACATAAATAAAAGTGTAACAAAGGCCCAAGACTAAGATCAATTTTTAAATATTGCTCTTGCAAACTTAGAAATTTGATAAAATAACAGGATTTGCATTAGCATGAATTTTCTGGAGGGTATGAAGTCTGAAACTCAATTGTATGTCATTTTTTTCTAACTTCAGTCTTTAATGATTTGCCACTAATTTCCCAGAAAACCACAAATTTATAAAAAACGGACCAGAAATATAAAGCAGAAATCTGGACATTGTGCACAAATCTGTACAGCTGAGAGGTGCCTGAGAGAGAGAGAGAAAATGCATTGTTACTGACAGTGTTCAGTGCACTATACTGGATATATTGGTACTCATATGCCAGTTATGAAACTATGCAATATTTCCATAAGTGTATTAATATTTCCCAAACCATGTGACTTAAAGTGGTTGAATGGCATCAAGCAAATCTTTAAAAGATGTCAAAGGAAACTTTTTACTGAGATTCTCTGTGTCCTTTCAAAGCTCAGATCTCTGTAACAGCACATGGTACTATAAATATGGATTTAGTCTACAAAGAAGGATGCCGGATTCTGTTTTTCTAGTGGTGAAGCCTCTACAAAACATCACCTTTGTTCCCACTGACCTTCCTTACTGCTTTCTCACATTGCTTGCTTTTGACAATGTGATATGATCATCCTCAGCCCTTTTCCACTTCTGTTGACTTTGTTAATTCATTTTGCTGAGGACTACCAGCTACTAACTGGAGCTCCTGCAGGGTGAGATGTTTTTGAAAACAGAGTTATGGAATGCATCTGTCTTACTAATCTTTCCTTCAGCTGCCTTTATTCTATTATGATGCGCTGTGCTTTTCACTTAATAGCTGTTCTTACTTCTGTTTCATTATATCCATCTACCAAGTGATAACTCTTGTTATTAAAAAATAATGGTTACCCTGACATGCATGCGTGTCAGTTGCCTTTTGATATACCTGACACACTTATTATTATTAGTGAAGTGGTTACTATCTGCTGATGATATACCATACAAATACTGCTGACATTATAATGATTTCTGGCACAAGGTCATTGGCTGCAGAGTTCTGTATTAGCTCTCAGCAAAGTGCATGAAGGTGAGAAGAACATGATGCCGGTGATAATGAAGACAGTTTTCAGCTCTGCTGAACCCAGTACAATAACTGGTACAAGGAGTGCTGCAGATCCTTTAAATATATAATTTTGATAATTCAAGACCTAACCATATTTTGCTAACAATAGTCATGTACGATATTAGCTGTTTAAAAATAATGATTCTTTAAAAAATAATGCACAACTGCACCTCCTTTTGACATATTTCTACTTGACACCCATACCTTCTTATGGCATCATGACATGATTTGGAGTTCACACCTTTGTCCATTGGTTCTTGGAATTCATAAATTCCAATGCCCAGGATCAACTAATCCATAGTCCCACCAAGGGCTCCAATATCCTAGACCTGGTCATTATTACCAACATGGGAAATCGATGCTCCACACCTATGGTCACCCCCTTGTTGGTCAGGTCTGACCATAATCTAATCACCCTTGACATCCACATCCCTCCCCCACCCCCCAGTAAGGAAACATCCATAAAAAAACTTCTCCAAAGCCAACTTCATGCTACTCAAGTCAGAAGTGAGAAACTTCATGACACCCATGCAGACAGGAACTGAAAATTCACCTGCTGAATCCCACACTAAGGCACTTTACGAGCACATCCACTCGTGCATGAATTGTGCCATCCCAAATAGAACCAAGAAGATCTCCTCCAAAAAAAAGGAAGCCAATCTGGTGGTCCTTGCCATAAACAAACTTTACAACAAAAGGAAGAAACTGTTGCAGAAAAGAGGAAAATCCCAGGATGCAAAAAACTCCCTTGCCAGCCTCAGTAAGAAGTTGACATCCCTCATAAAATCCTCCAAAGCTAGTTATGGAAATAAAATTGTCAAAGATTCTAAAGACAACCACAAGACATTCTACAGCTATGTTAAAAATCTAAATGGCAATGCTCAGTTCTGCTCTGAGCTGCAACAGAACTGCATTAAATATACTGATCCCAAGGATATTGCCAATATCCTGGCAGATCAATTCAGTGCCAACTTCACCCCCCTCTCACCCCCTGAAGGGTCCATCTCTGATACCAAAAGATTGCCAAATTCTGATAATAATGGCCACACAGGTAAAAAACACACTCTCCAATGCTAAGAATACAGGATCCATGGGACCAGACGACATCCCGGGCTATGTACTACATGAACTACAAAATGAACTGGCACCTCACCTACGTGTCATGTTTAATCATAGCCTCACCTCAGGCTTTGTGCCCATTGAGTGGCGCACAGCTACAGTTATCCCACTCCGCAAGGGGGATCCATTTTGGATCCTGGGAAGTACCGCCCCATCAGTCTGACGTGTCTGATCTGCAAGGCCATGGAACGTATTATCATGGAATTTATAAACAAAGACATTGGCAACCTTCAAACACTGGACCCCATGCAGTTTGGATTCGCAAAGGGCCAATCTTGTCTCCTGAACCTGACTGACTTCTTAGAATCAGTCTCCAGAGCTGTAGACGAGGGTAAGGCAGTCCACACAGCCTATCTGGACCTCACCAAGGCCTTCAACACCATCCCCCACTCTGGAATCATAGACAAACTTACTAAACTGGCCATTAATCCCTACATCACTTGATGGGTTGCCAACTGGCTTACTGACAGAACCCACACTGCAAAAGTAGCTGACTCCAAATCCAGCTCCAGACAAGTGACAAGTGGAGTACCTCTGGGTTCAGTCCTGGGACCGCTCTTGTTTGGCATCTACTTCTCTGAAGTACAGGCCAACATTAAGAGACTCTGGCTAACAATGTTTGCAGATGACTGCAAACTGGGAGCCATTATTGAATCCCTAAATGATGTGGATATTCTACAAAAGGGCCTTACAGAAACAGATGCTTGGTGCCAGAGCCATGGGCTCAAGCTCAATCCTAAGAAATGTATAGTTATCCCATTTGGGAAAAAAACATGTACCTATGAATTACCATATAAGTGGCAGTACACTAAACACTGAAAGTGTGATAAGAGACTTAGGGACACAGGTGGACAGTGGTCTCTCCTTCGATAACCACATCGCCACAACAGTCAGGATATCCTTCTATGTGGCACACCTCATCATTAAGGGCTTTTCATCCAGAAAAAAGGAGGTCTTTGTCCCACTGTACTCATCCTTCATTAGACCCATTATAGAATACAACACCCCATTTGATATGTACCTCTCAAGACATCTGCAACAACTGGAAAGGCCACAGAAATACCTCACTAAAAGAATCACAGGCCTAAAGCAGATGCCCTATGCTGACCATCTAAAAAAACTCCAGCTATAATCTGTCGCATATCGTCTACTCAGAGGTGATCTCTGCTTAACATACAAGGCCATGTCAAACCTAGAGCTGTTGGACATGCTGCACTTAAAGAAATTCCAATCCATCAGAGCCACATGCTCCAGGGATCTAAACCTTGTCATCACAATGAACAAAACATGCTGGAGGGATAGGTTCCTGATGCAGAGACTCCCCATACTCTGGAATAGACTGCCCATACATGTCAAGCAGAGTGCCTCTTTGGCCCTCTTCAATAGGAACCTTGGTGATTGGATGAGAGATAGGAAATTCACCCCGGGGATCACATCAGTCTCCCTGCTAGACAAAGGTCCAGGGAAGTAAATATTGTAGGAAGAAATAACCAGGGAATTGTTATGGCTAGGCTTGTATAAGCCATAGGGCCAATAGCCTAGTACCAGCCTATGAACCTATTAATCAAATAACTTACCTATTAGTGATAAATATCGTGAAAGGGTAAGCTATGAGAAAATAAAATGGCAGTAAAACTGCTTTTCAAGGATGAGTTGCCATAAAGATATTAACCATTGCTTGTTACATATTACGCATATTTCAATATCTACAATAGTGTATTCATAAAAGAGTGTCATACATGAGGTCTGGTATGAAATGTCATAAACAGAGGCAGAAACATATACTGCTACTGTCAAAGTATAATGCAATATGCTAGAAATATTGCTGGTTTGCTTTTTTAACATTATAAGAATATGCAATATGTCCATAATTTCAATAATATTAAATGCTCCAAGCACTCTGCTTTCCAACTATTGCATAGTACCAGCTGAATCTTTCACCTGATGGCACAGCCGAGTAATAGTGACACTTGTACTGCAAATCATACAGCTTGAAATATACTAAGTGTTGCTCACACTGTTAATAGTCTACACAGGCGTCATGTTTCATACTTTTATAAATATTTTACAGAAAATAATTTTTGTCACCATATGAATATTAAATGCGGCGTCACAAACGGGATACTAATCCTATTTGTATAGGTTGTTTAGTTTCCAAGATATCAAAAAGTTGTGAAAACCTAGAGAAGTAAATATCTTGATTTTTGCATGATAGTATATTGTTCTATTAATGTAAAATATTTAAATGTATCAACTGCTATCATTGTGAGGAACAGTTTGTAATATATTTATATTTCTTTCAGTTTTGTTTTTAAGCTTGATTTTCAGGAGAAAGATTTAGTCTGCTAACAGAGTGACATTCACATGATGATAGGTATGGATGAGTAAAATGTAGATAATAATACACATAAATCTATGCATTGTGCGACCCTAGGTTGAGAAATCTAGAAAAAAAAAATGCAATACCTCATTAAGCAATTTTCATTTGTTTGACTCTGGTGTAATGAAAGCAGTTGTAAAGCTTGTCAGTTAAAAAATAAGAAACAGCATGTACAAATTCTACAGAATCCAGAAGAATGATAAACAATGAATCTCCATAGGAAAATTAGGGTTTAGGGTAGTTGACTGTTGACTGAAGACGATTGAAATGTCTTGTGTGTTTAACACTTAAAAAAAAAAAAAGAAAAAAATAGTAAGTTTTTTTTAAGCAAATTATTTCAGGAAGAATTGCTTTAGCCTCCATTACTTTGCTGTTTTGGGCACTGTAGTGCGATCTCAGAATTGGTATATTTAAGTAGGGGGATGTGGGGCTGATTATTCATCATTCACTTTTATAAGCAGTCGATGATATAGACCCGGATAATTACTTATCACAACTGTATTGTATTTCATTGGGATGCTATAACAACATTAGCATATGACATTCTGTGAAAATCATAATTCACCAGAAAGACAGTGAAAACTGTAGACTTGCAGATTACCTGCAAAAGTCCTTATACTCTGTTTAAATAAGCTAACTCTGACAGAAAGTAAATTCCTGACACTTGACACTGTGCTGGAAATATAACTTCTTACCAGCATGAAAATTAAACAAAAGTTTAAACTTATTTAAATGTTACAATTCATCATAGGTCAGGTTATAAGATGCTATTGTGAAGAAAGCCCTGCCTTTTTCTTATTCCCTCATGTCATGTTAAACACAAACCTGACAAAAAAGTATTTGTCTGTGTGTGTGTATGTGTGCATTTGTATGTTTGTTTGTGTGTGTGCATGTGTATCTGTGTGCCAGCAAGTCTGTGTCTAAGAATGTGTCTGTGGGCTGAATACAGATTAGGAATTATCTGTTCATTTGATATATAGTTTTTATATTTCGGATATAAAATACTTCTCAAACAACGATTACATATACTGCACCAGTTTTCAAGCAATAGGTAGAACTATTTTGCATCACAAAAATAAAAATAATATATGCTAATAATAAAAGAAATAACTTAATAGGTGGTCAATTTTCTAAGATAATACTACCCTTCATGGTAGGCATTATGGAAACAAGTCTTGAAGAAGATGCAAGTTCTGTTGGATTAGGAGACTTAGTAAGTTAAGATTTAATGACAGAATTCTTATACATGCAAGTAACATGGAGAGCTGACATGGAGAAGAACTATTCGAAGAAAAAAAAAGGAATTTTCAGTTCTGCAGATGTATAGCACTTTACATTAGGATCTTATACTAGTTTGAAAACCAAGGCTTTTAGCACTTTTCCCCTATACCAGTATTGATAAAAAATTAGACAAACCTAATGTAAAACCCTGTGTTATCCACTTTATTGTAAGATGGCTATCCGACAGATCCCAAGTTGTGAAAGATGCTGGTACCCTCTCTGAATGTACAATTGTAATTAGTGGACTACTGCAGGGATCAGTGCCAGGACCTCTCCTGCTTGGCATTTACTTTACAGACATCCAGTCCAATATCCCAGAAGTGTGGTGACCAAGTCTGTGAAGACTGAAAGCTGGGTACTGCTGTTGACTTATCCACTAATACTAAATTACTCCAGCAAGGGTTAGAAAATGCACTTACCTGCTGTACTGAAAACTGTCTCAAGTTAAATGCAAAGTAAACGCAATGTAGTAGCATTAGGCAAAAAAGCTGTTCCCATTCACGTTATACATTATACTCCTCTTCAGCTAGACATGGTAATAAAAGACCTGGCTACTTACATGGGCATTGTTTTCATCATTCAGTCATCATGTTTCTACCTTAGTCAGGAAATCCTTCTATCCAGCCCATTTAACATCCAAGGGAAATTCTTTGAGATTCAGAGAAGCCATCTTCTACTGTATTCTTCCCTTATCAGACCCATCAATAAATAAAATGCCCACTTTGGTATGTATAAATTGAGATATATCACTCAACTACAAAGGCTCCAAAGATACCTTATGAAAAAAATTAAAAGTGTTTGATCCTTCAACTATCCCAACATATTATTACATCTCTTGTTATACTTACTAGCCTGCTGGCTGCTCTGTGGTGACCTGTGTCTCACTTTTCAAGCCATGAAATATCCCAATCCTACTTGGCCCCACAATTCTTTGCCAAACCAATGACTCCAAAAAACACCCACACTAGAGACCTTAATATATGTCAACAAAAAACAAGTCTCATTGGAGAGTTAAGTTCCTGATTCAGTGTAAACCCAGCCTATGGAATAAGTTACCACTACAAGGTCAAGTAAACAAGGACTCAGGTCACTCCAGAACAAGTACAAATATGACTCTGTCATTGTTCATGTTGGTGTGAATGACATGAGATGTACCTCCCTGGACTACATGAAAAGAGACATGGAAGAGCTCTCTGATCATGTCGCCCAGGCGGGTATGACCCTGACCCTGAGTAGCATCCTGCCCTCACCAAGAATGATACCACAGAATAAAGAAAAAATGATCAGTTTCAACAATTGGCTAAGCTTCTGGTGTCATTCAAAGGGAATCCAGTGACTGTCATCCTGGGACAACATGCTCAACAAGCCTCGTTGCTTCACAAGAGATGGCTTGCACCTGTCACCCCTAGACTTTTGAATACTGGCCAAGGCTCTTGCTGCCCCCATAGTGCTTTTTTTAGGCAAGGCTCAAAAGTCAAACCCACCTCTGTAAACAGCACAGATAAAAAAAAAAAAAAAAAATGAGGGTTATACTACTCAATGCCAGGAGTTTAAATCTCAAAATGCATGTGCTCGAAGCACTCCTCAGTATGGAGAACGTCGACATCTGTGCAATAACTGAAACCTGGTTCAAGGCTCCACAGAGCACCCCAGCACTACTGGGCTACAACTCATACTACACATTTCAGCCACAGAACATAGACCGAAACACAAAAGGAGGGGGTGTATCAATATTCATCAAGGATACCTACACCTCCAGGTTAGTGGTGCAGCATGATACCTCCGAGATCATCCATGTGCAACTAACATCGGGCAAATCTGCAATGCAAATTGTGGCCTGCTACAGATCACCCTCCATGACCCAGGACCACCACTCTGCCTTTCTGGAGACACTGGAAAACATGAAGGTCCTACCGAACACCCTGATATTGTGCGATTTCAATTACCCTACCGTTAACTGGGAAAACTACTCAAGTACAAACTCCCAGGTCCAGCGCTTCCTGGAATTTATCAACTCAAATGCCCTGGATCAGCTGGTAAACTCCCCTACTAGAGGTGAAAACATATTGGACCTGGTCATCAACAACATGGGCGACAGGTGTTCCACGCCAGAGGTCAACCCGTCACTGGTTAGATCAGACCATAAACTAATCACTCTGCATGTCCACACCACACCACAACTTCCAACCAAGGAAACCACCATGAAAAACTTTTCTATAGCAAACTTCACCTTACTTAAGACAGAGGAGGTAAGTTTCACAGCCCCCACGGTAAAGGATAACAGTGTCCAAGATGCAGGAACCTTTACAAATGCACTCTATGAGCACCTACAAGGATGCATGGATCGTGCCATCCCTAGCAAAACCAAAACTCACTCCCCTAAGAGAAGGAAACCAGTCTGGTGGACCTCTGCCATAAACAGGCTATACAATAGAAGGAGGAAACTAGCTCAGAAAAAAAGCAAATCCCAAGAAGGAAAGACATCCCTGATCAGTATCAGTAAGAAACTAAGGTCCCTCATAAAATCATCCAAGGCTAACTTCGAAAGAAAAATAGCCAAGGATTCAAAAGATAACCACAAAGCCTTCTTTAGCTATGTCAAGAATCTAAGTGGCAACTCGCAGATATGCTCTGAGCTAGTGCAAAATAGCACAAAATATACTGAACCCACTGATATTGCCAGCATCTTGGCAGATAGATTCAGTGCAAACTTCACCCCCCTCTCACCCCCAAAAAGGCCCACAACAATACTGGAAAAGTGTAGTGTCCCAGAAATCACAGATGCACAGGTGAAAACAGCCCATTCAAAAGCCAAAAGCACAGTGTCACTGGGGCCAGATTGTGTCCCAGGCTGCGTCTTGCACGAACTACAAAAAGAATTAACCCCCCACCTAAACACACTGTTCAACCTCAGCCTCTCCACAGGCTACATGCCCATAGAATAGCGCACAGCAATGGTTATTTCGCTCCACAAAGGAGGGGCCACAACTGACCCTGGTAACTATCGCCTACCATAAGCCTAACTAGCCTGGTCTGCAAGGCTATGGAGCACATCATCATGGAACTCATTAACAAAGACATTGGCAACCTCCAAACACTTGACCTGACCCAGTTCAGCTTTGTTAAGGGCAGATCATGCCTACTAAACCTGGTTGACTTCTTTGAGACAGTCACCAAGGCCATAGATGAGGGGAAGGTAGTTCACACAGCCAACCTTGACCTTGCCAAGGCTTTTGACACCATTCCCCACTCGGGAGTTATAGAAAAACTCACCAGCCTGAACATAAACCCCTACGTCATGAGATGGGTTGCCAACTGGCTTACAGACAGAACTCACACGGTAAGAATAGCGGGCTCAAGGTCCGACTCTAAACCAGTCACAGGTGGTGTCCCACAAGGCTCAGTCCTGGGACCCCTACTGTTCATCATATACTTCTCAGAAGTACAGGCAAGCACAGGAGGACTATGGCTAACCAAGTTCACCAATGACTGCAAACTGGGAGCCATAATTGACTCTCCAGCTGACACGGGCATTCTCCAAAAGGGCCTTACTGAGACGGACACCTGGTGCCAAAGTCATGGTCTCAAGCTAAATGCCAAAAAATGCATAGTCATCCCATTTGGGAAAAACAAAACACCCATGAATTACCACATAGGTGGCAGCCCCCTTAATACAGAAGAGGTAATAAGAGATCTGGGGACCCAGGTAGATAGCAATCTCTCCTTTGACAATCATATTGCCAAAGTAGTTAGGAAATCCTTCTATGTAGCCCATCCAATTACTAAAGGGTTCGCATCTAGAAATAAAGAAGTTATAGTGCCCCTCTACTAATCACTCATCAGACCCATCACAGAGTACAATGCCCCATTTGGGATGTACCTCACAAGACACTTCCAACAGCTGGAAAGACCACAAAAGTACCTCACCAAGAGGATTACTGGCCTTAAACATATGTCCTATGCAGCCCAACTGGAAAAACTCCAGCTGTACTCAGTCGCATGTCGCTTACTCAGAGGTGATCTCTGCCTGACTTACAAAGCCATGTGCAACTCAAAATTGATGGACGTGCTCCACCTAAAGAAATCCCAAGTCACTGCGAGCCATGCGCTCTAGTGAGCTAAACCTCACTACAACAATAAATAGAACATGCTGAAGGGATAGATTCCTGTCACAGAGACTCCCCATGCTTTGGAACAAAATTCCTAACTACATTAGGCAGAGCCCCTCACTAACACTCTTCAAGAGAAACCTTGACGTGTGGATGAGTAACAGAAAATACACCCCTGAGATCACTTCATTGGCTCTTCTTGACAGAGGCTCAGTTAATTAATCAATGGGGTGGCGAAAGCTGACACACTTTGGCTAGGCTTATAAATGCCCTCAGGCAGATAGCCTAGTATCTACCTATGAACCTATTACTTTGTCGACCTTTACGGTTAGTCTTGATGATTTGATGGATAGACCCAGATTTACACCAGGACTGTCATGTACATCCCTGATCAGTTTAGGAGGTGAGTACTATTATGTGCTTGAAAAGGAAGGCATGAACTTTGAGTGCATCTGTAAACAATGTATATGGCCAGGCATCTTATGATCCTTGTGATAGCTTGTCTAGTATTTCTCCTATGTCCGCTTTGTTCATCCAACAGCATATTGGAAAAACTGTGAGAATTGCCAAAGTGAAAGGTGTGCCATAGAAGTAACTAGTTCTCACAATGCTAAGCAAATACAAGACAGGTATGTATGCTACGCCAGGGGTGACTGAAGCAGGAATAATGTTTATGTATACTTATGAGAACATAATTCCCTCTGTGGTGTAGATGAAGACAGATCCTTTTGAGACTTGTGGATCCAGAGACAATTAAAAGAAAGCATACACTGATACAGGCAAACAAAAAGATGAATAGTGTTACTTCAAAGCATTGTACAAGGGAAACTTTTTTCACTTTCCTTGTTCCTTTTGTAGTCCAAGATGTGGACATTTTCCAATAACAGATGGGCTGTGGTGAGACATTGTTTGTTTTAAAAACCTTTAAATGAAGATCAGCAGAATGCAGGTATAAGATATAGCCATATTAATGAATATACACCTGATGCCGTTAAACCCACTGTAGAGCCTTAACATTTTAAAAAGTTGGTAAGAAAGCCTCCAAACTGCATATGTAAAAGAATACTTATATTATTATTCTACTTGATATATTGACTTATTTAGATACCAAATGTCTGGGAAAGTCTGCCATCATAGCGATCTTTAGAGTGAAAACTGAATTTTACAAGGTGCATTTTAACAGACACATACTAGTATGGGGGAGTAGATAACACAGGGTTTTCACCTTCACTTCCATGGTATATATACACGCTTTACAACATTAAAAGGAAAGGTTCTAGAGAAAATATAAATGCAATGATAGGACCAATGATGAACCTGCTTAAAGTTTGATAAGGAAGTTTTGTTTTTTATAAAAATGAGTTGTATGATATGCATAGCTATCAAAACATTTAATGCAGGGATACTTCTGACTTGAATTTTTTATCTGAAATTAATTTCTTCTAGAGACACTAACGGTAAGTGTGACTAAGTCAGATGGAGGTCCAACCAGCACTCCAGTGACTTGAGATTTGCCTTACAACACTCTGAGTAATGTACTTGCACTATTAGCCTTCCTTCGGTCTCTGGATGCTTCTCTTCCTGTAAGAGTATATGGCAACTGGTAGTTTATTCCTGAAGCTGTGACATATGAGCAAAAGACTATAATAGTTATTATAGAAATGCAAGCCCTTATGCTGACTTATTCAGTAATTAAGAAATAATCCTCAGCAGACCTTCCATGGTATTTACTGGTGTACGTTTACCTGAAAAGAGTCAGTAGATCAATCTATTTACCCAGTTACCAAACTGTAAATAAATAAATACATAAGTAAATAAATATTGCATGACTGGCTGTTGATAATGCTGGATTTGCTTATGGTATGTGTAGTTTGATCATAAGCTTGAAGCCTTAGTAAGCAGACAAGGCCAGCTATGGGTAAATCCACCATTACCTATACACAGAAGTGGATTATTGCTATTAAACAATGACATTGTTGTTGTTGTTTCTTTCGGCTTTTCCTGGTTAGGGGTCGCCACAGCGGAACTCCGGTCCGCTAATGATTGGCAGTAGACTTTTACGTGCCGAGTTGCCAGCCCTGACGCACAACCTTCAATGAAGGTACGCCCATTCAAGCATGTCTCCACACAGAAGATGCTTTAGCTGAGAATAGAACAGGACAATGTCTTAGTGTGAGGCAACAACGCTACCGCAGCACCACCACCGCAGTTACATTAATTAAAAAAAAATTACTTTTTAAAATAATGCTTTTTATTAATGGATTTCAGTCTTCCTCCACTGTTTCTGTAGTGCAGTAGATGTCTGGGTAATGTTCTCCACATGTGTAAGGCATGTATGTGCCAATACATCGGCTTTTACTTTTCATGTTGTCTATGGATCCAAAACTGCAGGCACTTGTTATTTGGGATAATCAAGGCAGCACAAAAAGTGGGTTCGATTATGGTAACCTATCAAAGTGTACAGCCTAACACACATCTAAGACAGCCTATTCTGATGTATAAATAACTTCTAGTGCAGTTTCTTATCCACATACCACACCAAAAGCAACTTAGACATCAGGATCATCTGTTTCAAGTGTATATAACTTATTTTATTAACATTTTTAATTGGGAACAGCAGTAAAACAGCAAATAAAAAATCACTCCCAAAGTGCTTGCAGGCAGATAAGTAACTAAGAATTTTTGTCAAGTGCTTAAATACTTGTGCATCTGTTATTCCTTCAGGAATATATATTTTTTATTTTTTGTTTTAAATATTTATCATTTTGTTGCTTCTAACATTGGGAGGGTGGAAGATCTCCTCTGCTGGCTGAAACGTTTCTTTTAACTTCCTCTTGAAATTCGAACACTCACACATCTCAAACAATTGAATCTAACTTTAAAAGGATATTTCAAAGGGCAATGGATCTGCCAATGCTCAAACCCACCTTGAGAACACTCTACTAATCCAAGTATTCCTCTCTCTCTTATACTTTACTGTTATCCTGTATGATTCATTTGCAAAAAAAAAAAAAAAAAAACTCTTTACTCCTATGTTGCTTTTTTATATTTACTTTTAAAAATGTTGTTGCTGAAATTTAGCTGTTTGCCATTTTTCTACTTATATAATATTTGTGTAATGACTAAATGTAATCTGTATACTTTTAAAAAATGCTCTTGCAGTCATCTAGCTGTTTGCTATTTTCTACTTATATAATATCTGTATAATGACTAAATGTAATCGGTATATACTGGAGCTTTTTTCCCCGGGCCTCTGCTGAAAAGGGCTTTGGCTCAGTCAGACATTCCCAGTCAACAAATGGAAAATCAAATAAATAAATTAATACTTACAGATAGCTAGACTTCTTGCAATGGGTAATGCTAGATTTGAAGTTAGAACCCTGATTGTTTTAGCAAGTCAGCATGCACAATTCTGAATATTAACAAGGTTTCATTTTATAGTATGTCTGAACCCCTGGCATCATTGTTACAGAAATGTGTTCCATGATGGAACTGAACAGTTGTTAAAAAATATATCTTTACTGTACATTCTAAATTAATGAGCCGAGGTGATAAAAGCAGTTGCTGCATATATTCCATGTGTTGCATGTCTCTAGCTGATTAATATTAAAATCCTGGTTTGGCAACACGATTGCTTTACACATTTTCAATGAAGGTCAGTGTTGCAGTGGCTGGTACTTTGCTGCAACATGGTATTTATTATCCTTGTTGCCTCTGTCTACCCACAGGTATAGCTTGCAAGTGCAAAGAAATATATAAAACTGCTAGCGGTAACAGCCCTGGTTGCTTGTCCAGTGACCCAGTGATAAAACTGAGTCGGTGTACTCTGGCAGGCTGATCTTGCTGTGAATTTATGATAGGACCTAGGTTCATAGGTATGTACCAGGCAATGTCTGCAGACCATTACAGCTTATCTAAAACCCATTGTTGAAAAACCTCATAAGCCTTGGCCTTGGCACTACCTCCATCACTCTGCCCTCCACTGACAGCAGGCTAAGCGGCCTGTAGTTTCATCATCTAACCTCTGCTTCACTTTATTAGATCAGCATCACTACCATTTGTCTCCTGCCTTTGGGACCAGACCACGGAGAATTCTGTTAGAAGTTCTACCAAAAATCAATGCATCCTTTTTAGGATCCTTTGGGAAAACCTGAAAAGAAAGCATGTGAAAGGCACAGAAAAGCATATAGCAGTAAAAGAGTGAATTTAAGTTACTGCACTGAGTATGGCAAAAGAGATCAGGAGTTCAAATCACGTTCTGTGTAATATAATTCAGGAGGACATTTTATCAGTATGCTTCTTGTCTACTATAGCATGCACGATAAAGAGTGATAAAACTCAACATCTGTTATCAAAATACAAGAATATCACATTTCCTAAAAATGACAGCCATCTACATCAGAAGGTGTGTCTAAAGGACTAATGGAAATTGTTGGCTTTTTTTCCTCGTATCTCTATCCTGAGTCATACATTAATTTTGAGTCACGTCATGAAGATGCTTATACATAAATAACAATTATGCACAGTTGCTCAAAACTACACTTGTATGCTTTCAATTGAGCCAATATTAGGGAGCAAATGCCTGTTGATTTAGATCTGCAGCCAACACCTGAAAATAATCCTGTGGCAGCAGGTGTAAGTATTAGCCTAGTAACCTCCTATGATGAGCCTTCAACCCAACCATCAAGAAAAATGTATTCCGTATGTAATCTGCTTGGTTTGTCCTTCTTTCTGTCTCTCTCCAGCTTTACTTTAAATATGTTGTGGTTCTCACCAGGTTACGCTGTGAGAAATTACACCCATCAAGGCAATCATCATTATGGCTTTCATCATAAGGGTCAGATTTTGGTAATATGTGTGACATTGTTATCTCTCTCTCACTCTGTGAACAAATCATGTATTTTCCATACCAGTAAAAAAATATATATAATTTGAGCACACTTTGTATTTTAAATGTTATATCCATATACATTCAAAATACTAAAAACATGCTTCTTGCCCATAAATACAAACACATAATTTCTCCCACATGTCAGTAGGGAAAATCATTTTCAATGTGGTTTGTTTTAGATTGCATTTATCAATAACTATGTATTCAGCTCCCATGAAAGATATCCCATGTTATCATACAATATGTAACCTGGTATTCTGTATCATTTTCCACATAAGGCAAGAAATATACAAATTATTATATACAGAAATTATTATAGCGCACATTCTGATTTTAGTATAGGAGTGAGACATACACACAGACCCAGGTGCACACAAAAACTATTTGTGCATTTATAGGGATGCATATATATATATATATATATATATATATATATATATATATAGATAGATATATAGATAGATATATAGATAGATAGATAGATGTTTACATTTCATCCTTTATATTAATTTTATTTTTGTATTTAGTTTGTTAGTTTTTATGTTAACCAGGTAGGTGGACTTGTCTTTGGACCTGTTTCTGTCACAAGTCGGGTACAATGGCAGTAGCTGTGCATGACATAAATAAATGTCTGCATAGACATTTATTCTACCAGATGCTTTTAGTCAGAAGTAAACTGAGTAAAAAAATAAATAACTATTGGTAGTTAGGATAATAATCACAGCAAGTAACTGAGTGTTACTTACCATTTAAATGTGATATTTATATAACTTACAGAACAAATAAAGTTAAAATTTAAATTAAGTCCCACAGTAATGCTAAGAATGGCATTTGTCTTTTTCAGAGTTTGTGGTTTTAATCATTGTCAATAAATCAAGTGTAAAAACAGGTTTGTTTTTGGTGAGTTACCAGATTAACTCTAAATTCTGTACAATCTGTAAGAGTTCTGAGGTTAGGGGAGAAGGTTTTAGTTTGCTGGGACAATTTTACTAAATCTCATCTCTTTAGCTGCAAGGCAGAAGAGAGATCTGTGGAAAGCTTATTGAGGTCAGGGAAGGTGGTTCCAGTTCGATGGGACAATATTACTAAAAGTCTTCTGTTTAGCTACAAGGCAGAAGGAGGTCTGTGCAAATGAGTTTGTTGTTATTATGAGTTGGCAGAAAACATGGGGGCATCAATTAAGTCTTTGTTTTTAAGCCGGGGCAGTAATTGCCTGAAATATGAAGGTGGAGAGCACTTTTTAGGAAAGGTCAGTCACTGCTAATCAGTTTGCCTTTGGAATGAAAGTACAGTGATGTTCATTTATAAAGGTAAGTCTGATGAATCTACAAATACTGTTCATAGATGTTTGAATTCTGTGAGTATTTTGGGAAGTGTTTAGAGTATGAATGGGTAGGGCATAATCAAGGTATTGCATTAAAACAGTTGTGGCAACTTCATGCTGAGCTTGTGTGGTAAGTTGGTTGCTATGCAATAGGCCAGTTTTAGTTGGTTGTTGACTTTTTCTGTTGTCAAGTCATTGTGAGTCATACAGGATGTGAGGACTCAAGTGTCAGGTTGTGGTGCTTGTATTGCTGTACTTGTAGATCTGAAAGCAGACGACCATAAAGGGCTTGCAATTTGTCAGCTTTTAGGGAACATTAAGTGAAGCAGTTTTTGAGGTTTTTAGATGTAAATGGTTTACAGTGGATCAGTGGCATAGCTTGGCAATATCTTTTTGAAACCTCTTTTGCATATGAGCTATGGAGGACCAGGCTTTGTGAAGAATAATGTTGTCTGCATAAAGTGTACGGTAATTAATGAGAGAGTATGGATGAAGTGATGCCATTTACAAATAAAGAGAACATGATGAGGCAAAGAATAGATCTTTGAAGGATGTCTGCAGTGAAAGTTCCTTCATTTGACAGCAGGTTGTAGACTGGAACTCTTTGTTAGGTAGTTGTTTATTAAAGCTATGATATTTATAACGAAACATTGTGCTTACATTTTATTTGAAAATGAGGTGGTCAACACTGTTAGCTGCTCTGCAGAGATCAAAATACATAGTGCCTGCCCAGCACAGTGGTATAGACGGATAAAACTCTGGCTGTGGCGTAGGTAACCCAAGTTCAATTAATGGATTGGGTGGCTGAGGGAGCTGGCAGAGAGGATGGCAGTGCCTATCCTAAGTTGTGGGGGGAGAGCTGGCAGGGGACTGTATCAGTCCTTTGGAGGAATGAGGCAAGCCAGCAACCTGGGGATATGGGGGTGGCCATGCAAGTCGCATGTCTCTCGTCCAGGAGAGAGGTTGGGCTATAAAGTAAATGTCCTCATTGCTGGGATACTGGTAAGGACAAAATCAACACTCATATCTACCTGAATGATGAGCGTCTAGCTGGCTCTGAAAGATGAGCTCAAGAATAGTTGTAAAGACTTGATGGTCAGCAGGCATGGGGACAAAAATATAATGAACTACATATAGTGTCTGCGAGCCACACTTTTTCTGTGACACAGAAAATTTTGTTTATGGGGATATATAGCACTGTCAATAGTGCAACAAGTAGAATACTTGCCTTTCTTGCAGAAGGCTTTGGATTCTGTTACCACACCAAATAGATCAATTGATAACACTGCATTTTTAGCAAAACGTAGATGCTGTACTCCTGAGAGTGTCATCTTCAGATCAGATGTTAAACTGAAGCCCATCTGCTTGAGTTGATAGGTAGATCAGGTGGATATAAAAGATCCCATGGCACCTATCAAAAAGAGTTACGGACCTTTATTTTACAATAAAGACTTATTAAAAATATTTATAATACATTTAATATTACACCTATACTTATAATTAAAGTGTTCTTCATCACTTACCATATGTACATTTTTTTCTGATCCCCCACTATAATTTCCACAACCAACATCATATCTTTTTAATATTTTTGTTAAATCCCTTTTAGCATTATACATGATTTCTTTAGCCCTTTGATTCCAGATGATCCAAATCACATTACATATTCTTCAATCCATTGTATCTACTTTTTTTGGTTTTATCTTTATAAAAACATAATGCACTCATGTCCATATGTATGTAATCTGTTCCCTTCATATCATCAAAATAATTTGTATTTCTTAATTCATCCCATAATATCAAAACTCATTTACATTTAAAAAAAACATGTTCCACAGTTTCCTCTTCTCCACAATTATTACATACTCTTTCATATAATTTTTGTAAGGCATATTAGCGTTCATCAGCAATTTCTTTATAATGAAGCCTCCAGAACAAAATCCTGACATTCAAACATGTATCTGCATCTTTCATTTCTAAATTTTATCGCTTGAAATTTTCATGTGTTTAATTATTTCCATTGATATACATAAAATGTCTCCATTATATTTTCATGCCACATGTTTCTATCCTTTTCCAGTTTATCCATATTAATTTCCCACTTTATATTTTTTGTTAAGCCTTTATTTCATCATATTTATAAACTGCTTCTCTTTTATAACTTTTATCATACTCTGTTCTTTTTATATGTATCTGTTAATGTCTTTTTTATTAAATTCTCATTTTCTTCTCTTAACCATTTAAGTGCTTTATAGAAATTCAAAGATACCTCACATACAATAGGGGTTATTAATCCCAACCATCTTCTTTTTTCCCCACATACAATATTCCTCTCTTTACAGGATTAATCTAGATCCCCATATGAAAGAAAACATAATATTAATAATTTCCTTATCTTATATTACTGGCATATTAAATACACTAAATGGATATGCTAATTTACCTCATACTACAGAATTCAAAAGTTATGTTTTTTTATAAATGAATGTATAAATGTTTTTCAATAATCACATAAATTATTAACTTTTTATATTATAGTCTTCCATTGTAAATCTACAATATCTTGCTTTCCAAATCTGATTTTTAATATGCCTAATTATAGTCTATTGAAATCAATTTCTTTCATTTCTTTCTATCATACCCCAATCCTTTACTTCTCTGTTTATTCTGGTGCATACCTATTACTTGTAAAAATGTATTTACATGCTCTATGACCTCTTTCATTCCATTCATCTGTCTAGTGATTAAAATAATATCATCAGCATATGATAGCATCATAGGCATCTCAGTTCCTTGTTTTGTCATATAACTTACATTTTTAACTCTTGATAAACATGGCTTGCTACTGTATTCATTACTAATGCAAATATAGTACTACTCAAAGGGCAATCTTGTCTTATTCTTCTCTTAATATTTCTTTCCTCACTTAACTAACCATTAATTAATAGTTTTACTTTATTATATTCACATGAAGTTCTGCACACACTTTTGTCTTATCAATTATATTATAGGATTTGAATATATCCCATAAAATTCCATGTTGTATTAGTATCAAAAGCTTTACTTAATCTCCTACCATGATATATACTTATTCTTATCCATTTAGAATGTCATCTACAAATTCTCTTACAACCATTAATAATTCTAAACTTCCTCTAATTTAACACTATACTATTCTATCTTGTCTAATGTTCACAATTTTTACTTTGATTCTTTTTTGAATAATTTTCATAAAATTGTATAATCAGTATTATTCAGTACTATATGCCTCCAATGTTTTATTTAATTTCTTTCACCTATTTTCCATATAAATTTAAATATCCCACTACATAATTCCTTATATTTAAAACTTACATTTAACCATTCATTTAACACTTCTATAAAGTATTCCTTCTGTTATATTCTTTTATATAATAATCTACTACTATTTTCATTATACTTTTTGATCCTACATATTATTCCCTCTTTATTTTTCAATTCCTTTATTTCAGTCTTTTTTTATTATTTTACTTAAGTATAGAGCAACTTATTCTTTCTTTCTTTCTTTCCCTGAAGAAATGTCTTTGCTTAAATAATAAATTCGTATTTTTTTCTTGGTTTATTCCATACATTTAAGTAAAGACAAGGTTAAAACCACAGCACATTGTATGACAGTAGACAGACTAAATCTTTAGTATTCTTGTATTCACGTGATTGGTATGGTGGACTTTTTAAACTAGTAATGATTGTTGTGTATTACTTTTGAAAATGTTGTGTATTGTAGGATGAAAATGCTTAAGTGGTTATTAAATTTGTTGTATGACTTAAAAATATTTTACTTGTTTCGGAATACCGTGTCCTTCTGCTGTCATATGCTGTGCTGTGGTTCTAATGTTGCCTTTACATATTGGTTCATTTTGGTCTTTGCCTTTCTTTTTTTGCTTGGACTTGGTGTTTGATTAAGAGCTATGGCTGCAAAAAGAAGTAATGGAATGGCTGGCAGTTCACCTATGTTGTTTTCAGATGAACCATTCCGACTTAATAATTTACAGAGATCTATTGGAGACCTGACACTTTTGATTGCTCAGTTAACTTGGAGAGTGGAATTTATTCACAACAGCATTCTTTACCAGCGGTTCCTGTTTTGAATGAGAATGCTGGGGGAAGACCCTTTGGGTTCAATTGCAGAGATAGATAGTTAGTCATCTTCTAATTTAGGTGGCCCTAATAATGATAATTTAAATAAATCTTTTTCCTACAATTGACACAATTTTCCACCCTTATGAAGGTTGGAGAGATTAAAAGGCAAGATGAACCACAACCAATGGCAAAGAAAAATTAGTTACCACCTCCGGGCAGGAATCAATGGTTCAACAAAAATCATACACACCCTCAGCAACAGACCAATCACAGGTGGCAATGATCAAGGAACTTTCTGAGGATGTTATATTGGATAGAGATCTTATTGGTGATGAAGTTATATTGAAAAGACTTAATTGTAAAAGTATTACTAATTTAAGTGGGGATTTCAAGATTTATAATTATACTGATGTGGAAATTAATAATGAAATTATTGACGTTATCTAAGGGCATGAATTATGCACCATCGGGTAAGACCGATATAGGTTAAATTTTAATGGACTTTAAACAATATTTAAGGTTGATTTTTAATGATACTTTAAGTTTGGACAACCCTTTTAGATTCTCCAGTACTTTTAACCTGCTACCTCACCCGTTGTTGCAAATTTTTGAAAGGTTATGTGAAACTGGTTTAAGATATATGTTTAACAACAATTTGGCTTATAATAAATGTAATTTCACTAACAATGAGTTAAACATGATCAGAAAATTAGTAGACCAAGGTTTGTGGGTTATGAAGCCTCACAAGGGTGGGTTTTTTTTGTAATGAAACAGGAAGATTATAATAAAAGAATTATTGATATTTTAAATGGCGATTCTTATGGGTTGGTAAGCATAAATTAATTAAATTTGGCCTATAAAAGGATTAATGAACAAAGTAATGATATGTTCATTGAATGTAGAATATTTATTAATGACTATAATTATTTGAGTGCACTATCACCCATTAT